>NC_073313.1:266497281-266532281 GCF_027595985.1 Sorex araneus
TCAGCGTCCCCTCCCCGAGACCCACCCAGCCTGGCTCTCAGAGCCCCCCGTGCAGGAGGGAGACGCCCACAGGGTGGCCGATGCCTCCACCTTTCCAAACTCACGGCCGGAGACAGGGTCTGACTGATCGACTTCCCCTCCCGGGGGGGACAGAGGATGAATTTCAACGGGTCTCACATAGATTTCAGCGTCAGCAAAACGTTTCTCAGCAAAACCACCGTGGCTTTTCCTTATCACATAATGAGAAATGCAAAATTTGTTATTTTTAAAAAATTGTTTCCGTGGCTGTCAGGCGGCTAAATTTAGTTTTCAATTTGATGAACTGATTGTATGTTTCTGGATTATTTATTTCTCCTCTCCAAAAAAGATGTTTACTGTTCTAAAAATTTAAATTTCATCGTCCCATAAAAGACAAATAAATATATGGTGTGATATCAAACACTTGTGTTGAAAATATCTGCATGTGCCAATGATTTAAAACTTGTTTAAAATGAGAGGGCATAAAGCTATCACGGACACACTCCCTACCAGAACACACAAGGCTCTGTTCTCTATTAATTTCATCACGAACCCAGACACGGACCGCAGAGAAGCAGATGAAATGTACAACAGGTCAATTAAAAGTGTCGATTATTTACGAGAAGGGTCTTTGTAGCTCTATAAGAACGAGAGGGAGAACTAACCAGGCCTCATTCCCCGAAACAGTCTTGAAACCTCTGTGTTATTTGAAGTTTCGAGAACGTCCTCCTTTGGCTGACATCAAAGAACATAAGAGAAATAGAGTAAATAATTGAAGACGTATAAAAATAGGTGCAATCACACTGGCTGGAAGGCTCCGAGCCATGTTACTGAGATGGAGCATTAATTGCAGAGCCAAAACGCTCCTTCCTGGCTCTGGGGAAGTTTTTCTTTTGCTTTTTCCCTGGGGGGTCCTTCTTGGATGCCGGGGGACCTCCGGGTGGCTCGTGTGAGTCAGGGAGGAGAGGAAGACGGTCACCTCCTCCCACTCCGCCCTCTGCCCCCGGGGACCCGCTGGGAAGACTCGGGCTGCCAAGGTCTGGGCAGAGCCCAGCTTGGCACGGGCCCGAGCCCCCGCCCCCACCCCCACCCCACCAGGCCCACCAGGGGGCCATCAGGCCACACTTGAAGTCTTCCAGGCACGGTTGATCCCCATCACCCGATTTCTCGGGGAGCCACGGACTCGGGCAGGAGCGAGGAGTTGCTCTTTGCAGGAAAGGAGAGGCCAGGCCCCGGCCTTACTTACCCAGGGCTTTCGGGGGGCTTGTCTCACCTCGCAGGAAAGAATTTCAGGAGGAGACAAGCAGCAAAGTAAGACAGATTTTATTTGGAGGTTTTTGAAGGAGGAAGAGAGAGAGAGAGAGAGAGAGAGAGAGAGAGAGAGAGAGAGAGAGAGAGAGAGAGAGAGAGGGAGGAGAGAGGAGAGGGAGAGAGAGAGAGAGGAGAGGGAGAGAGAGAGAGGAGAGAGAGAGAGGAGAGGGAGAGAGAGAGGAGAGAGAGGGAGAGAGAGAGGAGAGAGAGGAGAGAGAGAGGGAGAGGGAGAGAGAGAGGGAGGGAGGGAGAGAGAGGAGAGAGGGAGAGAGATAGAGGGAGAGGAGAGAGAGGGAGAGAGAGGGGAGAGAGAGAAGAGAGGGAGAGAGAGAGAGGGAGAGGAGAGAGAGGGAGAGAGAGAGAGAGAGAGAGAGAGAGAGAGAGAGAGAGTAAGGCACCCAGGGGAGAGTGCTGGCTTCCCCAAACATGCCCCAAAGTTCACTCTTGGCTTTATATATGCGTTTTCTTAGGGCTGCCTTCCTCTGGAGTTTTCTGACAGAGGTGAGGAAACAGCTTTGAAATTTCTGGCGAATCTCTTTCAAGTCCTTAATTGTGTCTCTGTCTCTGATGTCTCTACCTCAGGGTCTGCTGCTGACTGGCGCCAGGTGAGGGTCTTTATTATTATTATTATTATTATTTTAATTAGCGAATCTCTGTGAGGGTACAGTTACAGATTTACACACTTTTGTGCTAGTGTTTCCGGCATACAATGTTCGAGAACCCATCCCTCCACCAGTGCCCATTCTCCACCGCCAGTGAACCCAGTATCCCTCCCCCCCCCATCCCCCCACCCAGGTGAGGGTCTTATCAGGCCTTAGTTCCTGTTTTCTGCAAGGCTGGCTTCTGTGAGTTCAGGGCTCTTACTTCCCAGGAGATTTCCTGCCCTGGCTTGGGGCGGGGGCTGGGGGGGGGCTTCCCTAGCTGCCGGCCTGCCTGTGTCATCTCATCTCCACAGATGGGGGCTGGCTGTGGACCCAGGCCTGAGCACCAAAGCACTTCCCAGTTCTACGGATCCAGACGCCCGTCCCTGTCCTGGCAGTGTCAGCTTCGTCCTCTGGAGTCGGGACGTCACCGATCAATGTGGAGACTCACGGGATACACAAAGCACCCGTTGGCCCACGATTCCGCCGCCCAGGAGGAGGCTGGGTCTTAATTCAATGACTGAACACGCCACTCAGAATATCCCCTCCGGGAAGGAGGGCGCATGGGTTAGTGAGAGACGGGCAGTGTTTGCAGAGCCAGGCCAAGGGGACAGACATTCTTGGCTTAATTAAATGCACAGCCGCTTAACTCCACCTGTGTCTGTAAGCACCCGTGTCTGTCCGTCCGTCTCCCTTGAATCAAACGGCACCAGGCGCTCTGAGTTCTGGTCCTGATGCTTCCCTCCTTCTGGAAGACCAGCTCAGAGGGGTGGGAGAGGTCCCTGGCGAGTAAAGCCCCCCAGAGCCCTGCGACAGGCCATCTGTGTCATTGTCAGAAGGCACAGAGCAACCTTGGATGGTGCCCGCGGGCGCCTGTGCTGGGACCGTCCCCTGCGCTCATGTATAATGCAGGCTCAGTCGCTGCCAAACCCTCCGGGAGCCCAGAGGTCTCGAGACGGGGGCACCGCCCGGGAAAATCGGTCTCAGGGGACGTTGCATCCAGGGGCGCCCTGAAACCCCATTTGAAGGACTCGTACGGAGCAAAGTGTGGGGAGTGAAAGGCTTTACTTGGGGGGTGTGGCTAAAGACCCCCTCTCCCTGGGGGGGAGACAAGGCTCCCCCAGCTAGAGGAGGGGGCTGACGCTTGTTTTCCTGTCATCTAAAAGCCCTGCTTGCTTCCTGGTTTTCTGTGGTGCGGGCACCCTGAGGCAATCGATGTACTTAGCGCTAGCAACGCCACGCCACACGCTCGGAACAGCAGCTCATGAATAAGCAATGGCCCCCCGCGAAGGGCTCCCGGCCGCCCCCCCTCGCTCCCACCCCCGCGCCGAGCAGGCTGGCTCCATCCGCCTCCCGCAGCCTGCTGCGGACTTCCGCCTCGAAAGCCAGTTTGCTCTGGAATCCCAAGAAGGAAGAGGAAAGCCGCGTGGGGGAGAGGGTAAACTGAGTCACACCAAGTCCTCCGCACCACGCCTTTTCCAGACTCTTCTTCCCTCCCAGGCTCTGCGCCCATGTTTCCAGGTCCGGCGGCTGGTCCGGGCATTTGTAGGCAAGTCTGAAGTGGGGGCCCACCCGGTGGCCTACAGGGGGACCTGCCCGGGGGTCCTGCTCTGTCGCTGGCCCCCTGGAGGAAGCCCAGGGGCAGCACCAGGGCAGCGCCTATCAGTGGCCTCCCCGGAAAGGACTAGAAAACCGCAGATACGGGACCAGAAACTGCCCGTCCGGAGGTTCTGCTGAAGGGAACCAGGGAACTCTCCGGAAAGAACCAGAAACACCTCCCCCGTGCGTCCAGGAAACCACTTGCTCGCAGAGGGCTAGAAAGCACTGGAAACACGTGTTTCCCACCCCCCCCCCCCTTCATCATGGCTGGGCCACCGGGCTCGGCCCCCGGGTATTGGCACCTCAGTGATCAGAGCCTTTGCTCCAGCTAGCCCTGCCCCCTCTGCGTTCAGACACTGACAGCCCGAACCCGGGCCGTGGGCTTGGACTTCAGGGCTCAGGGCCTGTTCCGAGGCTGGATCTCCTTGTCCCGCCCCGGCCCCTGAGACCCCCCCACCCTATTTCAGTGGGGTCCTGGGATTCTAGGGAAGCAGCAGACGGGCGAGAGGCAGACCCGAGGGTCTCTCCATGCCCTCGGCCCCGGGGCCAGGGCTGGCCAAGGGTCTTAGGCCTCAGGAACTTCTTGTTGCTTTGGGGTCACATCCAGCCATGCTCAGGAGTCACCCCCGGCTCTGCACTCGGGAATCACTCCCGGTGGGCTCGGGGGCCCGGTGGGATGCCGGGGATTGAACCCGGGTCAGTCGGCCACGCGCCAGGCCAGCGCGTCGCCTGCTGTGGTGTCTCTCCCGGACTTCTGCCTGTCTGTCTGTCTGTCTATCTGTTTTCTGACTTTCGGGGCCACACCTGGCGATGCCCAGGGCTTCCTTCCGTTTCTGCAGTCAGGGTCACTCCCGGCGGTGTTTGGGGGGGACCCTGTGGGGTGCTGGGGGTCAAACCCAGGTCAGCCACGCGCAAGGTCGACGCCCTCCCTGCCGTGCGGTGGCTCCGGCCCCGACTCAGGGACGTTAGGTGGAGCCTTGCCGTGGTGGGAGAGATAAAGCAGATGGCCGCGGCCCTGAGTCCACCGGGGAGGACGGCCAGGGCCCGCCCTCCGCCCCGGCCTCCTCCTCACCCCACCCTCGCGGGCTCGGGAAAGCCGAGAGCTCGGTTGTTGTTGCTCCAATGCCGAGTCCACCCACGCGCCCCCCAGGAGCCGTCTGCAGGGGTGGCCGGGTTTCCCCCGATAAGCCGAAGGCCTCCACAAAGCGTGTCTGTCTCAGCAGAAGGGAGGTTTTGTCTGGGCCCTTCCAGGCCCTGCAGCCTGGCACATCCCCCCTGCCCTCCCGCTGCCCCCCACCCCCCCGCCAACGGCAGAGACGCAGCATCTCAAGGTCCGCCCTGGCACTCAGCCCTGGGCCAGCCAGCGTGACGGGCTGAGCCACCTCGAGCAGCCCGGAGGGACCTAGGCTGTCCTCGGAGTCTGGGCAACGCCAGCTTGCGGGGAAGGAAGTTCCAGCCGCGTCACCAGCACCGTCCCCAGGAGACAAGGTCAAGGCCCGCCGTACCCCCGGGTGTCTCTCGGATGACCGGGGTGGGCCAGCAGCTCGGTGAACGGGGTGAGGGTCCCCTCTGTCTCCGGCAGTGCCCTGGCCGTCACACGGGCCCGTGAAGCCGGCCTGACACGGGCCGCACACGCACGGACGCCTCGTCCCCGCGCTCACGGCTCGCGGCTCCCAGCCGGGCTTCCCGCGTCTCTGCCGGTACGATCAGAGTCTCGATCCTGTGTCTTCCCCGTCACGCGTGCGCCTGGCCCAGGGAGGCTGTTTTCTCTCTCTCGGGGCCTTGGGGTCACAGCCGGCGGGGAGGGGTGTGCGACAGCTGGGCCGCGTCTGCACCCCGGCCACCGAGGGCCGCCGCGAGGGGCCCATGAGGAGCGGGCCCCGGAGCACGTGGTCTCGCCCGGTCCCAGGAAGACGCTGGCTGGCGCCCGGCCCCTTCCGGCGGGGATAGGAGGTGGCCGCGTGTGTCCCTATCTGCTTCACGTCCAACTCACGTGTGCAGGTGGCCGACCCGGGCCTTAGCGTGTTCTGCGTTTCCATCACCTTCTCCGGACGGGCACAGAACGCCTGTCCCCCAGTGCAGACCCCAAGGGAGGGGCAGAAACGCTACCGGAACTGAACCCCTGTTCGTCTAAACGAAGAAGCT
Source organism: Sorex araneus (assembly GCF_027595985.1). Lineage (NCBI taxonomy): Eukaryota > Metazoa > Chordata > Mammalia > Eulipotyphla > Soricidae > Sorex > Sorex araneus. Next base: position 266,502,996 of record NC_073313.1, read on the forward strand.
GGACTTGGAGACCCCCCTGGCCTCCACACTGGCACCCCAAACCCTCACTCCCTCTCAGACAGACACGTCCAGGTCCAACTTAAACAGAAACTGAACTATAAACAACGTTTCGCTCCCCCGGGGAGGAACTGCACCCAGCTGGGGAGAACAAAGAAAACCGGTTTGGCGGGTCCTGAACCTCCAGGCCCACTGAGCTCACCGGGAGTGGGGAGTGACGAAGGATGCCCCCGGGCAGACAGTCCCCCAGGTCAGTGCTTGGGGCCTCTTCCAGCGAGAGGGAGGGGCTCCTTTGCTTCGAGCAGGAAGCCGTGTGCCCGGCCTCGGGGTGAGTCTGGGGTGAAGACCCTGCCAGCATGTCCCCGCAAGGACGAGACGCACTTTACTGAGAAACTGACAACGCGATCCTGTGTGGCCAGGCTGGTGGATGTAGTGTGGCTATGACCCCAGCCTGCTGTGTCATCCTACAGTTGGATGACACTGTGGCCCCCGCCTGCTGTGTCATCCTACATCTGGGTGACATGGTGACCCGCGCCATCGTCCAAGCAGATGATACTGTGATACCAGCCTGCTGTGTCATCCTACACCTGGGTGACAATGGGACCCCAGCCTGCTGTGTCATCCTACAGTTGGGTGACACTGAGAACTCAGCCTGCTTTGTCATGGTACAGGAGGGTGACGCTGAGACCCCAGCCTGCTTTGTCATGGTACAGGAGGGTGACGCTGAGACCCCAGCCAGCCTTGTCATGGTACAGGAGGGTGATGCTGAGACCCCAGCCAGCTTTGTCATGATACAGGAGAGTGACACTGAGACCCCAGCCAGCCTTGTCATGGTACAGGAGGGTGACGCTGAGACCCCAGCCAGCCTTGTCATGGTACAGGAGGGTGATGCTGAGACCCCAGCCAGCTTTGTCATGATACAGGAGAGTGACGCTGAGACCCCAGCCTGCCTTGTCATGGTACAGGAGGGTGACGCTGAGACCCCAGCCTGCCTTGTCATGATACGGGAGAGTGACACTGAGAACTCATTCTGCTTTGTCACTGTGCAGGAGGGTGACATGGTGATACCAGTCTTCTGTGTCATTATACAGTTGGATGACACTGAGACTGCAGTCGGCCATGTCATTATTGTACAGGAGGGTGACATTGTGACTCCAGCCTATTGTGTCATTGTACAGTTTTGTGACGACACTGTGATCATAGCCTGCTTTGTCATTGTACAGTTTTGTGACACTGTGACCATAGCCTGCTATGTCATTGTACAGTTGGGTGACACTGTGACCACAGCCGGCTGTGTCATTGTACAGGGAGGCGACATTGTGACTCCAGCCTATTGTGTCATTGTACAGTTTTGTGACCCTGGGACCATAGCCTGCTGTGTCATTGTACAGGAGGGTGACACTGTGACCCCAGCCTGCTGCGTCGTGGTACAATTTTGTGACAGTGTGACCCCAGCCTGCTGTGTCGTGGTACAATTTTGTGACAGTGTGACCCCAGCCTGCTGTGTTATTGTACAGCTGGCTGACACTGAGCCCCCAGCCTGCTGTGTGGTTGTGCTGGTGGCTGACCCTGACCCTGACCCTGGGTGACGGAGCAGACGGCTGACACTGTGCAGCTGTGGCTCTGACACGCTGGGTTGTGGTCTATGAAATCTAGTCTCTGCCTCTGCGTGTGTCTGTCTGTCTGTCTGTCTCCAAATAAAGGCACTTCTTTAGGCGTCGTTTCCGTCGGTGAGTGCCAATCCTTTGAATGGAGAGAGAAAGTGGCCTCTTTGCGGCCCACACTTAGCCGAGAGGAGCCAGTGGTAAATCGGGGTTCGCTGTTATGAAATTTCCTTCCATGGACGCCCCCGTGGTAGTTTCAGCGTTAAATTGATTCCCGAGGTCCCCGCAGCAAGCCTTATCTCTACCTCTCACTGTAGGGGAGTCCCGGGCCGGGCCGGGAGTAACTGCCCTCTCGAGGGGTGGCGAGGACGGAGTGGCTGGAAGGTTGGTCCCCGTGGGGCCGCTGCTCCCAAGGCCTCGGGAGAGACAGACCCGTCACCCCTCACGTCCACGCGCCTGCTCGACCAGGACGCACCTCTGAGCAGGTCTCTGGGTTCAGGAAGTTCTGTCCCAGGGCCCTGGGGGCCGGCGAGGCTCTCCCTTCCTCTCCTCTTGGGCCCGTGTTCCAGGAGGCTGTGCCCTAGGCTGCCCCGTGTTCCTCGGCTGCTGGGCACTCGAGGCGCTGAGACAAGCACTCTGAAACTCTGAAACGTGGCTTTGGGAATTACTGCAACCCTCCTTTTAACAAACCGACTGAACCCACCTGGCCCAGCTCTAAGCAGCCCCGTTCACGGAGAACACGGCAAGGCCATGGTAAGGCAGGCACTGCTGGCAGAGCAGAAAGATGGTGTGGGGGCATGGGGGGCGGGGGCCGGTGGGATTTGGGGCTTGGGTGGAAGAAACCGGAAGAAGAGAAGCTGGAGCCTGCGCTGCGGGTGCTGCGAGGTCCCTGTGTCCACCCCCCACTCCCGAGGGGCGGGGGCAGCCGGCGGTGACCGGCCATGTGGGCCAGCTGGCCTCGGGGACCCCCTGGGGGAGGCCTCCGGGCAGAGGGGCCTGGACGTCAGCAGCCCAGTGCGGTTTGGGTGAAGTGCCCAGGTGGCCCCTCCTGCTGACTCAGCCCCGCTTATCGAGCGGGTCCAGGGAGGGCAGGACGCCGTGTTCCTGGCCGGGCGCCACTGGCCAGGACAGACGCCCCGAGGCTGGCGGAGCTCAGGGGACGGACAGGAAGGTGCCAGGCCAGGGCACACGGAGGACCCGTGGGTGTCCCGGAATGAGCCACTCACCCGTGGAAGTGGGTGGGGTGATGCACCCGCCCCCTCTCCACAGGGCCCGAGGGGCAGCTGGGCCGCGCAGGGTGGGGCTTGCTGTCCCTGAAAGACCCCCAGAGCCGGGCGGAAGGGCCCCCCTCGGGGTCACCCTGTAAGCTCTCCCTCGCTGCAGCCTTCCTGCCCTCGTGCCAGGCCGGTTAGGCCTGGGCAGCTCAGCCACCCCCCTGCCCCACTCAGCGTCCAGTTTCCACAGCCTGGGCTCTGCAGCGCCCCCCGAAGGTGGCCCCTGGAGTGGAGCCTCAGCAGGGAGGGAGGGACACAGCAGCAGCCTCACCCCTGCACCCACGAGTGGTGGCTTCCCTGGGCAGTCGGGGGAGCACCCTGGGGTGGGGACCCAGCAGGGGACCAGGAGACTCGAGCCGCATGTGGGGTCGTGTTCACACGCGTCCGTGACGCCTTCCCCAGGATGTCTCTGTTCTGAGGGCCACGAGCTGGCCCTGCCCACGGTGCCCGCGTCCGCGCCCGGCTCCAGGGACCAGTGTGTATCCGTGTGAGCTGTGTGTGTGTATGTGTGTGTGTGTGTGTGTGCGCGCACATGTGTGGCATATGGAGTGTATGTGATGTGTGTGGTGTGCGTTATGCTCATGTGTGCGGGGGTGTATAGTGTGTGTATATGTGCCTGGTCTATGTGACTTGTGACATATGTTGTGAATGTGACACACGTGGTGTTCATGTGTGTGGCATGTGAATGTCTATGAGTATGTGGATGGTGTGTGAATATGTGTGTGGTGTTTATGTGTGCGACCTATGGATGCATATGAGTATGTGTGTGGTGTGTGCAGTTTGTTCTGTGTTCTGTACATTTATGTGTGTGTGAGCATGTGTGGTATGCTGTGTGTGAGCATGTGTGAATGTGTGGTATACTGTGTGAGTAACTGTGTGCTATGCATGCCATGTTTGTGAGTGACATGTGAATGTAAAAAAGAAAGTAAAAAGTGGTGTGTGTGTGTGTGTGTGGTAAGTGAATACGTGTTGCATATATGCTGTGTGTGAGTGTGTGGTGTGTGAATGTATATGAGTATGATATGCATAGGTGTGTGTTGTCCATGTGCTGTGTGTATGGGTTTGTGAGTGTGTGTATGTGTGACTATGTGTTGTGTATGTGACTCTGTGTGTATTAATGTGTTTAAGTGTGATGTGTGTGGTGTATATTGTGTGTATGAGTTTGTGAGTGTGTGTGTAGTGTGTGCATATGTGTGTTGTGTATGTGCTTGAGTGTGTGTGTGTGTGTTTGTGTGTGTGCTGTGTTAGTTTGTGAGTGTGTGGTGTGGCCGGGAGTGGGAGGTATGAGGTAAGAGAGAGGCCAAAATTCTCCCTACTTCTAACCCAGATTCCTTCTGCCCCGCCAAGGGCTGCCACCTTCCCGGAGTGCCCCGGCCCCGGGAGCACACCAGGGGGACTCCCAGGGGGAGGTGGAGGCCTGGGGTGCAGGAGCCCGCTAGTCCCTGTGGGCGAAGAGTGTCCGGAGCACTGTGAAGTCACGTGGCCTTGAGGACTCAGGCCGGGGGCGGGGAGCACCGTGCCCCCAGGCCCACCCTGAGACAGGCAGCCTGTGTGTGTGGCTGGCAGAGTCGCCCGCTCTTTCTGTGTGGGTGCAGGTGAGAACCGAGCCGGGGGCAGCGGGGGACTCCCCCCCGCGGGAGGACGGGCTGGTTCCCACCAGCAGGCAAAGAGTCGACCGCGGGAGATTAAACATGTAATCAGAGCAAAGGCGCACAGGGAGGAGCACGGGCAGCCCGAGCCGGCGGGGAGGGGGTCTGCAGAGGGGTGGCGGGGCGCTACAGGTCCTGGGGGTCCGGAACCTCCAGGACCCACCTCTGCGCCTGCCTTCGTGGGTGGGCCACAGTTCCCTTGAGCTGGGGCAGTCTCGCCTCTCCCGTAGACACCACAGTCCCAGCTGCTGTGTGGCTGGAGTGTGCAAGGAGCTGTCAGCAAAGCAGGGTGGGAGAGCTCAGAAGGTACTGGAAAGAATGAAGGTTCTGGAAGGTTCTGGAAAGAATGAAGGTTCTGGAAGGTTCTAAAAAGAATGAAGGTTCTGGAAGGTTCTGGAAAGAACACACCCCTCCCCCCATCTCATGTATCTCTGTTGGTGTACAGAGGGATGGGCCTGGAGAAGAGAAACCAGGCCCCAGGGAGGGCCCCACTGAGGACTCCGGGTCCCCGCTGGCTTCTGGAGTGAATAAGGCCCTTTTCTCTCTCTTTTGAAAAGGTGTTCTTGCGTGCACGTCTGCACTCATCTCGCTCCCTCACAGCCTCACTCAGAACGGGAGAGAGTGGGAGGAAACGCAGGCTACTGGGAAAGGCTCGATGTGCTGGTGTGTCCATTGCCTCCCGGGCCCAGGCCGTGCTCCGTGCTCGGTGCTCCACTTCCTGATCCTGGAGCCGGATGCTCTGACAGTTCTTCTCCTTTTCCAGCTGCTGGAATGCCAAGATCCAGGGCCCCCTCCCAGCTCAGGGCCCAGGCACGTGGGGAGTACTGGTGCTGACTCAGACGGGTCACTGAGAGGCCAGTGCCTTCCGCCTCTCTGGTGCTGTCACCATTGACCTCTGCCCCTGTCAAGCCCCTTCTTCAGCTGGTGATGACGCCCACCCTGCAGAGACCGGGAGGCCACCGCCACACTGGCCGTTCATACCTGCCTCACCTCTTGCTCCTGGGTGGCCAACTCTTCTTCCCGGGCCTCAGGGCTGCTCTTCCCCCAGTTCTTCCGAACCCTGCATGTCCCCTTTAGTGCATCCTCAGTTTACCCCCTCTGTCAGTGCACAATTCACCCCTGTATCTTTTCCCCGTTCACAGGTGGCTCTAAATCAGCGTCGAAGCGAGTGTAACGTTTTCTAATATTTATCTTCCAGCCACAACCTCTGTGGAGAGCGAGACGAGAGTTGAGTTAAGCGTTGAAGGTCAGCGCTTCAAGGTTCAGCACGGACTGTGCAGAGTCACGATGATTTTTATGCCACGGCGAGAGCCAGCTGCTGGCAGCAAGGCTGCGGAGGGACTCAAGCGTCCACGGGGGTTGAACTGGACAGAAATGAAGGTCACTGCCTAACCTTGAAGGCTGTGATTTTGTGAGTCATTCTGGGTCTTGTTCTTTCTTCCACTAATTATTGACTCTTGTAATTCCCTTTAGTCTCTCCGGGGCATGATTGTCGATTGTCGCTGCAAAGCTGTGGACGCAATGTGAAAGAGGCACAAACACGGCTGAATTTAAGGATTCTCTGGCGATATTTTCAAGTAATCACGTGACAGTGCCCATCAATCTTATTGTCTGAGTTCAATCTGCTTCACAAATACCTAGATTAGGAAGGTCTGAAGATGCCTTTATAAACAACCCCTTGCAATTTTGGATGCTATGACTTAAAGGGCACCTCCCCGTTGCCTGAAGGGGCAGATGCATAGACGATACGGTCCAGAGAACTGCAAAGAAATCCAGGATGCTGTCAACGGTCGGGAGCAAGTTGTGAACACAGGGTGAGATTCTTCAACTAAAGAGACTTCAGGGTTACCCAGCATTTCTATGCAAGCCCACGGGGCATCCGAGCAACGAGGGCCGAAGAGAAAAGTAGAATATGAGCATTGTCTATTCAATCTGGGGAGACATTAGTGTCGGAGGAGACTTGGCTCATCTATATTATCTATGAAAGGTAAGCGATCAGCTTATTCTCGTGTGTGTGTGTGTGTGTGTGTGTGTGTGTGTGTGTGTATACGTCGTGTCTGTTCATTTCGACAAACAATGGCAGAGCATTGTCCAACCTGAATCACCCGTCAACCTCCATCGCTGCCATCTCTTTCTCGTGGCTCTTTCTAATTTTCTCCCAATTTGACTTTTCATTGTGATGTAATATTATCCAGAGAAAAGAATTCCCAACAGCTGACAGCATCCTGGATTTCGTTGCAGCTCCATGCACCATATTGTCTAAGCATCTGACGACGCAGACAATGGAGATGCGCCCTTTAGCTCATAGGGACAGAGGTGACAGTTGCAGAGTATTTTGGAATATTAGAAGAGGAAATAATTCTAGAAGACTTGGGCTCCCTCTGTGAGAAACGCGTGCATCAGACAGGACAGGAACTGTGACCTCAGGCCAGGGGCCAAGACAGGGAGTCACAGAGGCCCCAAACAGAGAGGGTTTCCAGAAGGCTAGTCTAATTACTGTCCCCAAGGCTTCTGGGAGCCACGCAAGATTTAATTAAGTAAGACCACTGACTTAGGCCTTTAAACATCATACGAGTCTTGAGAAGTCATCTTGTCTTGTCTTGTCTTGTTTTTATTTTGTTTTGAGGTAACAACCAGCAGTGCTCTGGGATTACTCTTGGCTCTGTGCTCGGGAATCACTCCCAGCAATGCTTAAGGGGACCAGAGATGATGCTGGAGATCAAATTGGGATCTGCCACATGGAAGCCACGTGCCTAAACCCCGGCACTAGCTGTCTACCCTGCGAGGTCATCGTCAGCTAAAGGGGGAGCGTCAAGGTGAAGTCCCAGACTAAGGAAGTGTTGGAAAAGTTATGGGAAGCAAAACAGATTCTTCTTCTTTTTTTTTTTTTTTTTTTTTTGCTTTTTGGGTCACACCTGGCGATGCTCAGGAGTTACTCCTGTCTCTGCACTCAGGAATTACTCCTGGCGGTGCTCAGGGGATCATATGGAATGCTGGGAATCAAACCCGGGTCGGCCGCATGCAAGGCAGCCTTGTAAACGTGTAAGGTGTTTGCCCTACCCGCTGTGCTATCGCTCCAGCCCCTGATTTTTCTTACATTAAGCAGAAAATGAAAGGAGGAAAATGATCTAATCTTCTACAACTAGCACCAGGCCATGGAAGAGACCAAGAGGTAGGAGTTTAAGACCGGAGACAAGACTGAGAAGGCTGGGGCTGGAGCCATAGCACAGTGGGGAGGGCGTTTGCCTTGCATGCGGCTGACCCAGGTTCAATCCCCAGCATCCCATAGGGTCCCCCGAGCACCGCCAGGAGTAATTCCTGAGTGCAGAGCCAGGAGTAACCCCTGAGCATTACCGGGTGTGACCCAAAAAGAAAAAAAAAGGACTGAGAAGGCAGAATAGAGGCCAGGCCAGGAGTTCTGAGATGCTGAAGACGGCACCGCGCTGCCTGTGGGCCTAACTCGAGGGTTAGCGTTAAACAGGGCACACACGCTAGGCACGACTCTCGTACACGTCCCGGGCCGGTGTCAGGTGGTCCAGCAGGGACGGCCCCCCTGGAATCAGGCCCGCCCCTGGATCAGCTCAGGAGGGAATGTGGGTCATCGGCAAGTCTAGGGTGAAAGAACACGGCCTTTGCACTGGAGTTCATGTCCAGGCTGCGTTTGTGTCTCACGATCTCTTTGAGGTTTTCAAATTCCGCAAACTTTGAGGTCGCCAAGGAAACCGAGTAGGTTAAGGGGAGCACCCCTGTGGTCCTGCATTCTGGCTATGAGTTCAAGGTTCTTCTCACCACTTAAGCATCCAGGGCCTATGTTTCTCTCACACCACTGGGGGACGCCGAAGCAAAGACATAGACCACAAAAATGACACACCTGCAGGAGTTTCTCGAGCTTGGAAGGACTGTTGTCCACCCTCAGGGACTTAGCCCAAATACAATGGGTTGGCCTCTGGAGAGAGGACTCTTGTCTGAACCCTAACTCCTTTCCTATGACTAGAGAAACTGTAGGAGAATTAGACTTTTTAAATTATTATTATTAAGTCTAATATCCCCTGCTCCCTTCCCTGGAGACTTGAGGCAACACCCTGCATTCTGGTCTCTGTCCTCTGCCCCTTCATTGTCCCCGGAGGCGTCCACGTAGACATCTAGAAGTTAAGGGAGGGGAAAATGGAATGAGGAACACGGGGTGAGAATGATCTAAAGTGCTGTGACTCACAACTCAAAGAAGGCCGTGTGGGGTATGCAACATTAGCCAGACAGCTTGGAAGGGATTTAAAAATATGACATTTAGAATCCCATGAAGGTCAAAGATCTCCACAGCTTGATTTCAACAGCACTTAAAGTTTCCTTAAAACTAAAAGGAGGGGCCGGAGCGATAGCACAGCAGGTAGGACGTTTGCCTTGCACGCGGCCGACCCGGGTTCGATCCCCGACATCCCATATGGTCCCCCAAGCACTGCCAGGAGTAATTCCTGAGTGCATGAGCCAGGAGTAACCCCTGAGCATCGCTGCTGGGTGTGACCCAAAAAGCAAAAAAAAAAAAAAAAAAAAAACTAAAAGGAAATTCCGAATCCTCACAAGCCATCGTCCTGGATGGGAGACACGGGCATCTGATACGGGCTCAAGGAGGATTCTCTGAGCGTGTGGCTCCTGCCACCATTGCTAGGCCAGCTCGGAGTCCTTTGTAAGCTGATAGCTCATCATTCAGAGCTTTTAAAATGGGTTTTTAAAAAATAAAATCAAGGGGCTGGCGCGATTGTGCAGTGGGTAGGGCACACGCCTTGCACATGGCCGACCCGGGTTCAATTCCCAGCATCCCATAGGGTCCCCCAAGCACCTCCAGGAGTAATTCCTGAGTGCAGAGCCAGGAGGAACCCCTGGGCATCGCCGGGTGTGACCCCAAAAGTAAAAATAAATAAATAAATAAGTAAATAAATACATTTAAAATATCAAATACAAATAAAAAGTAAAATAAAACGTTATTTTTGTTTGTTTGTTTGATTTTGGCTCCTGGAGCAGGTCTCTATGGCAGTGAATCTCACTCTCTGTTAACTAGGTTGCTTAGTGGACCCAATTTTCTCAACACTTATATACACTGTCAGCTCCAGATACACTTAGCATTAAGCAGTCTCTGTTAAGTAGGACCTGAACTGTCTGAGGGAGTGTATAGAAATCTTTTAACTTCAAACATATTTAGAATGAAATATAAAAGTCTTCGGGAAGTCACAATCAAACCTGTGCTTAGTGAACAATACGATGCCTTCTGATATTTAAAATAGGGAGGTCTCCAGGCACATTCACCTTCTTTTATCTTATGTCATTTTAGAGCTAGTTTAGCTCCTTTGTCTTAATTTCAAACTTTAACTTGTGCACAGATTTAAAACATTTAAGATAATCATAATCCATCAGTGTATCACTGAATCACTGTCATCCCGTTGCTCAACGATTTGCTCGAGCGGGCACCAGTAACGGCTCCATTGTGAGACTTGTTACTGTTTTTGGCATATTGGATATGCCTTGGGTAGCTTGCCAGGCTCTGCCGTGCGGGCGGGATACTCTCGGTAGCTTGCCAGGCTCTCCGAGAGGGACAGAGGAATTGAAACTGGGCTGGCCGAGTGCAAGGCAAACTCCCTACCTGCTGTGCTATCGCTCCAGCCCATAGATTTACAAGTATCTTGGATGAAATATGCCTCCTGGGAAGATTTTTATTCTGTTCATCTCAAAGATACAGTACATTTGGTAATTGCTCAACAGAAACAGTGGAAGTCAAAAGGCATCAGGGTGATAGCTATAAAGCTTTGAAATAAAGTAATTGCTAATGTAGAATTCTGGGCCTAGTGAAAGTTTCCATAATTTCAAGTTTCTGTATTTTTCCCATTTCAAGGATGTTATGTAAGTGAAATAAAGTAGGGTTGTGCTTCCACTGTGTGGTTCTTGAAAAATCCATCCAGATTGTTGCCTAGATCAATAATTTCTTAACATTTTTTTGCTGAGTAGAGTTCTACACGACCTGATTGTACCATTGTCCCTTTTACCTCTCTCCCATTAAAGGACATCTGGGCTGTTGCCTCTTTGGGACTCTTAGAAATTAAACTGTTATGAGCATTTGCATTCAGAGTTTTGCGTGAGAGTCCTGTTTCTCTCCATAAATTTCGAGGGTAAGTGGGGGGTGGGGAGGCTCTGCACATTAGCGTTAGAAGCCACTGCTGACCTGGTTTTCAGACTGGTTGGCCCAATACACCCTCAGTGGCCATAGGTCAGCCAATGGTTCTTCCAAATCTTTGCTCGAATTTGGTGTTGTCACTATTCAGCGCCCGATAGTACAAACATGTTGGTCACCTAGATTTTTTTATATCCACTGAATATCTATTTTCATTCCGTTGGAGACCAAGCTTCCCGATTTTTGATGGGATGAGTGGTTTTGTGTTGAAATGCAGAGTCTGAGAGTGTATCTGGAACACTGGGTCACTCGTAATCCTGCTGTATCAGATCCTTCCTCTGACAATGAGCCAGTGGAAGACAGGGGTTACCTGGCCCGTGATACCCGAGTGGCAGGGTGACGCCCCCTGAGTCCCCCATACATCCCTGGCTGGGACGCAGTGTGGACACACAACTATTGTATCTCACGCCATCTCCACTAGCAACAAGAAGAGGTGACCTCTTTGTCTCTACTGGCTGGTAGAGAATGTCTGAGCCCAGTTCACTTCCTCCAATACCATCCAAGTCTGGGGGGACGTGGGTGGCATCTCATTACTGCGTGACAGGATGAAGGTCTTTGTTTCCTACCTGGTATCTGAAACTGCCCGACACCCCGGTACCACTTCTAGTCTAAGTGGAAGTCGGGACTCTGCACCCTTCCTTGTTCTGTGGAGCCATAGGTGGGGTTGGCCTTGCCGTGGCGTTTGATGGGGCCACAACCGTTATTGTCACTGTTGTACTCGGCTGGTTCCTCTCACCTGCTCCCCGGGCTGGAGGAAGCAGCTTCCTGGGGAACTTAGTCGACACCTTCTGAGTCATTGACTTTCCAGCACCAAGTCTGGGAGGCTCAAAAGTACTCAGGACAGGGGCTGGAGCAATAGCACAGCTGGTAGGGCATTTGCCTTGCACGCGGCCAACCCAGGTTCGATTTCCAGCATCCCATATGGTCCCCTGAGCACCACCGGGAGTAATTCCTGAGTGTAAAGCCAGGAGTAACCCCCGTGCATCGCCGGGTGTGACCCAAAAAGCAAAAAAAAAGTACTCAGGACATTGGTTCTGAGAGTCCCTGCCTGTCGTCTGCTTTTCTGAGACCCCCACGTCTTTGCTCTCTTCCCGGGAGAGTTTGGGATCCTACCCTCTCAGAAATGGGTTCGGTGGGGACTGAGTCTTAAAGGCTCAGTAGAAGCACTGAGGCCCCCCAGAGTGGGGGCTCTGGCTCTAGTCATGTGATGGCTCAGGAGGGGGGGAAAGCACTTCTTTGGGGGTTGAAAAATTTCATTCTTGTCTCTTTCTCTCCAGTGTGGGGTCCAGTTTGGGGTCCAGTTTGGGGTCCTGCTTTTCTCGAAGGCGTCTGGGACAGCATGAAGAATGCCAACGCGAACGAGTCACGGGGATGCTTGAAATGGGCATTTCCGGGCCAACGCCAGGCGGTGCCCCCAGACCCCAGGCTGTCTTCACGGCAGGGGGGGCCCAGAGTGGCACTGCTGGAGCTGCCACGTGGGGGGCTGGCCGCGAGGCTCTTGAGAAGGATGCTGCTCTATGGACGTCCGTAGCCTTGAGTGTCCACGCTACCAAGTGGCCACGTGACCTGGGACCTTGGCGTGTCGTGGTCTCTTTGTTTTTAAATATCTACATCCGTATCTTTTTCCAGCTCCCAGGCCCTGCGTGTGGAGCTAAGTGCCCCCAGGCACAGACGGAACGGAAGAACCGTAGAATATCAAAACAGTCTGGGCTGGGTTCCTTAACTTACATTTACACCCGCCACGGTATGGATCCGTTTCCAGCGTGACCTGTGGGTCGACGTTACATGGACAGGCACATGGGCATCAGGCTGGAGCCTTGTCCAAGAGCCCTGGGGTGTCACCTCTCATCGCACCCGCAGGGAGAGAGTATCTCTCTCGCCAGAGAGCTCCCGCGCTCTCCCCGCCCCATTCTCTCACCCCTGTAGAGACCTACCGTGTGAATCAGGGCAGGAAAGCGGCACACCACCTCACCCATCAGGGCGGCCACTTTCCTGGCGCAGGGATTGGTCGAGGAACGGCCCGTGACCATGGCTGGTCCATCCCATAGGGTCCCCCGAGCACCGCCAGGAGTGATTCCTGAGCGCAGAGCCAGGGGTAACCCCTGTGCATCACTGGGTGTGACCCAAAGAGAAAAAAAAAAGCCACTTACTGGCATCAGTTTCAGCTGCCCCCTGAGCCTGATGCCCTGGGCCCCTGCTGGCATCAGCTCCTGCTGCATCCCGAGCTCTCGGATGCCCTGACACTGGGTCCTCGACGGGGTCCCACCACCAGGAGTCTCTCTGTCCTCAGAGGTCGGCTGGGGGAGGCCTGCAGCCCGGGTGAAGAAGACAGGAAATGCCCCCCACCCACCATACTGCAAAGCCCCCTCCTCAGAGCCTCGTGACATGTGTCTCTGCCCAGCGGGACAAGGTGCTGCCTCATCCCAAGAGCTGGAAATCGTCCCCAAGACCTTCCAGATGGTTCTATGTGGGGACACCCCTCGCATGCACCCCTGCAAAGCCCATTAAAGCCAAATGCACAGACAGCCAGGGATGCTCTCAGCCTCCAGAAATGAGGCCAAAAAGAAGATCTCATTACGACTCAGTATCAGGTGAAACGATTTCCTAATGAGCTCGTCTGAAGGTCACCAAACACCTAGGGAATATTCTGGTTTGATTAACAATTGATTAGGTCTGAGTGAAAATGGAGAAAACGGATGAGCCATAATGACCAATCCATTAGACAAGATTGCCCTAAAGGGTTTCCCTTAATTGACCTATAAGAACATTTACCAGTTTGGGGTCTAAATCGCCAGACACAATTTTTTTCACTTTTCTTCTTCACTGACTTACAGCTCATGTTCATATGAATTCTTTGAACCTGGACTGTGATTCTACATTTTTTTTTGTCCCTCCTGCAATTGTTGGCTCCATCAAGAATGATGATCTTAACAAGCAAAGAATTATTATGAACCAAGAATTTGCAATAACTTGTGAAAATGCTTATATGCAATATTAGTTTGTAAAATGTGCCCACGGAACTAAGTATAATCTTTCTCAAGTTAGATATATTTATTCATCAATGTAAAAACCTCCTTACCCATCTGCCCACCCATCTGTCCGTTCTCAGCTACCCACTAAAAAACGTGGCATCTGAAGTCAGACATGGGTCCTAATTAAGCCGGGCTGGAGTTTGTACTGCAACTCACTGGCCCCAGGGCTTTGGGTACTGACATTGTCGGGAGCAACTTTCCCTCAGTTGTAAGTTGAGGGGCGCGTGGGACTGTGGGAAACATATGTATTTAGCATTTGGAGTGGTGCCCAACTTCTATATTCAGTCAAAATTGTTATTGTTAAAAATCCCCACGTTCATCAGGTACACGGGTTTTGTGACCGCAATCTCCAGGCTCTCATGGAATTGGGAATGGGTGGCCTCCCCCAGCCCCCTGTTCTTCCGGGAACCTGGCAGTCACGCCCACCAGCTGCCTCCGGTTCCACATAAGCTCGTTAGAGCCATGATCCAGAGACTCACAAATCTTGGAAGAGAACCACAAGCTGCAGAGATGCCTCCTGCCCCAAAGTCACCATCCAGTTAGAGTTTTAATTCCAGCCATATCACCCTATTTAAGTTTTTAGGATTTGTGTGTGGAGCGTGTGGCCACATGACATCTCATGCTCTACCTCACTGATGTACCAAAAGCAGCACACCACATTGGATACAGTGGATGGGGTATGAAGTAGAAGGCAACCGATCTCACCCCGATCCAAAAAAAAAAGCATATATATATGCATATATATGTGTATATGTGGCTCATCCTTTAATAACATGTTAGTAATCTCTTATATAAGAGCTTAATGGTTCCAGGTTGAGATACAACAGCCTGCACACACTTTTATCTAAGGAAACTTTTTTGGATCATTTAAAACGGATTATTCATAACAAGCAATACAAAATAAATTATTTAGGACCTGCTTTGGGGGCGGGCTTGGTGGTGGTGGGACACTTTGAAATAATGCTGGTGGGAAGGAGTAATGGTGGCGGGATTGGCGTTGGAATACTGAATATAATGAATTATTGTGAACAACAACAACAAAAATAAATAAAACATTGCTTCCCCAGATCTCCATGTTCAGAGACAAACAAATCGTGGACACATCCGGGAGACAGTGGCGGAGCGTCCCCCTGGGTGTGTGGTGAGGGCCGCCAGCTCTGCCCGGGGCTGAAAAACACTCTCCCATCCTGGCCCCAACGAGAGAAGGCGGGGAAAACTGGAAGGGAGTCATCAGGGTGGGGGTGTCAGGGCACCCCCAAATCTGCGGAGACAGGAGAATCCGCGAGACCAACGGATGCGGGGACTGTGTGCTGGGTGGGCGTCCATGACCACAAGTCCTGGACCTGCCACCTTGGGGGGCTGTCGGGGGAGTTAGGCTGCAGGAACCTTCAGCAGAAACCCTCCCCCACCCAGCCAGGGTTCCTTCTCCCTGCGGCTCGCACGCTGCCGTCCCCCCTTTGGGCTCTGACGAAGGGACAGCGTGATGATGGTGGCACACGCCTGACCAGGACGAGACGCTGAGCTGGCCAGAGGGCCTGGGTGGGGAGTGGCCTCTTCCCATACCGTCTGTCCTCCACTTTCCCACCTCAAGGCCGGGGAGGGGACACGGGAGTGGAGACAGAGGGCCAGCCTGGCTCGAGGGAGGGCGGGGGAGGTCACAGGCCCACGAACGCCGAGACTGCATCTGAAGCTCCTCCCCCCCACGCCCCCAGCTCTTCTGAGGACGGAGGTGTGGGACTGTCTCTTGGGGAAGAGAATCCAGGGGGCTCAGGAGAGAGAGAGAGTCAAAGCCGCCGTTAGCAGGACACAGAGGCACACTGCCGCGTGTCCTAGCCTGGACGGCGAGTCCTGTCAGTGTGACGCTCTTCCTCTGTCAACCAGGGGTCCTGGGAAGAGTCTCAAAGAGCCCCACCAACACGACCTGCCAGAAACCCGCTTGAAATATGAAAGACTCAGAAACTCAGAGGCAGGGAAGGAGCTGTCGCATCGGCCCCCATCCAGGGTGCCGGGGGCTCTGGGAACCTCAGAGCCAGGTCCAGGGCCGAGAGGGGGCAAGTTCTCTCCGTCTAAGACAGAACCCTAAAGTGCAGAAAAGCACAGCAGAAATGCCATCTGCACCTGTGTGCTCACGGCGGCACCGTTCACAATAGCCAGAATCTGGAAACAACCTGAGTGCCCGAGAACAGACAACTGATTAAAGAAACTTGGGTACGTCTACGCAATGGAATACTACGCAGCTGTTAGGAGAGATGAAGTCATGAAACTTGCTTATAAGTGGATGGACATGGAGAGTGTCATGCTGAGTGAAATGAGTCAGAAGGAGAGGGACAGACATAGAAGGACTGCACTCATTGTGGGATATAAAATAACATAATATGAGACTGACACCCAAGGACAGTGGACACAAGCGCCAGGACGATTGCCCCATGGTTGGCAGCTGCCTCATGAGCTGGGGGAGAAGGCGGCTGGGTCAGAGAAGGGGTCACTGAGTCAGTGAGGGTTGGAGGGATGCTCGGGATGGGAGGTGTGTGCTGAGAGTAGGTAAAGGACCAAACATGATGGCCTCTCAGTGTCTGTATTGCATATTGCAAACCATATGACCAAAAGTAGAGAGAGAATAAGAGGAAAACTGTCTGCCATAGAGGCAGGGGAGGGGTAGGGTCAGTGAAGGATACTGGGGACATTGGTAGTAGAACATGTGCACTGGTGGAGGGATGGGAGTTCAATCACTGTATCACTGAAACTCAAACATGAAAGCTTTGTAACTGTAGCTCATAGTGATTCAATGAAAAACATTTTTAATTAAAAAAAAAAAAGACAGAACCCTAAAACTGCCTGCCTCTCACAGCACAGGATTTTCTCTGGCCACTGCCACTCGGAGTCCCTTCATTTTGTTTTCCAGATGTTTCCCAGCAAACACGCATTAACCAGAAAATCACTGTCACTATCATCCCGTCGCTCATCGATTTGCTCGAGCGGGCACCAGTAACGTCTCTCATTATGAGACTCATTATGAGACTTGTTGTTACTGTTTTTGGCATATCGAATACGCCACGGGGAGCTTGCCAGGCTCTGCCGTGCGGGGGGGATACTCTCGGTAGCTTGCCGGGCTCTCTGAGAGGGGCGGAATATTCGAATACAGGTCGACCACATGAAAGGCAAACGCCCTACCGCTGTGCTATCGCTCCAGCCCCAACCAGAAAATGTCAACAATAATATGAGACTGACACCCAAGGACAGTAGACACAAGGGCCAGGAATATTGCCCCATAGTTGGAAGCCTCCTTAGGCAGCTGGGATAGAGAAGAGGTTAAAAAAAACATCAGGCAGGGGGCAACCGGGAGACAGCCCCAGCACCTCTCCCTGTCTGCCGCCCCCCAGGTTCGGGGGTTCGGTCCTGGGCCATGGGGCAGACGGAGGAGGAAACGAGGGCCAAGCCGGTTGATTGATCAGTTGTCGCTTATTCTGTTCTCTCCTGTCTCTCTCGCCGCTTCTCTCCCGGCTCTGGGTCTCTCCCTGGATCTCGCCCCCTAGCCCACTCTCACAGCCTAGTTAAATCCCCCAGCATGAGGGGTTGGGGCTTACACATAGGTGTGGTCACCATCAATAGGGGTAAAGTCTTTCCCTCAGGGGATGCTGCTTCTAGGACAGATTCTCTTTCAGCAGGAGTATGAATATGAATCTCCTCTCCTTGTCCAGCAAACATATAAGCATTCATAATATTAATCATTTTGTATGGACACAGCAAGAGATGCATTAAGCTTATAGAATTGCTCTCCTGGGGCCATCTTGATCTCAGACTACAGTGCTCAGGCCAGATTAGTCTTCCCTATCCCTAGCAGGGTCCTACTCTCATCGTTACTTTTGGATCATGACAGCATTTGTCCATGACCAAGTTCTTAACTTATAGCTAAGCATCCGGCACTTTGGCCAGGCCCATCTCGATGCCAGGGTAGCACATAACTCACTGCTTGCTCTGGGTCTGTCCCGTCCCTCATCGGGACCCTGCTTTTGGGGGTGCTAGGAATAGAGGGCAACTGAGGCTTAAGTCGAGAAAGCAGATGCCCAGGAATGAATATTACTTGAAGCCAATTAAATCCCAAGTTACAAGACCATAATATTGTCTTCTTGTGTCTATCCAAAAGGGACATTGGTTTAAAGTAAACTGTTCAAAAGACACAAGGAGAGGAGAAACGCAATACTAACTTACAATACAAGTTCAGTGTCCTAGAAAGATCTGACGTTATAAATTAACAGAGTCTGATTAGGGGAAAAGCTGGTTAACTGGTTGGGGAAGGGAGCACAGAGAAGTGGTTACAGATAGACAAAGGATGACTCGGGAGCACCTTGACGGGTGTAACTGGGATAAACCTAAGCTCCTTGTGGCAAGGGGGGAAAGGACAAAGCAATGTTATCCTACAGAGAAGGTCACTGAGTCAGTGAGGGTTGGAGGGATGCTCGGGAGGGGAGGTGTGTGATGAGAGTAGGTAAAGGACCAGACGTGACGCCTCTCAGTGTCTGTATTGCAAACCATCATGCCCCAAAGTGGAGAGAGAGTGTGGGGGAGACTGTCTGCCATGGAGGCAGGGGGAGGGCTGGAAAGGGGGGGACACTGGGGACATTGGTGGTGGGGAACGTGCCCTGGTGGAGGGGTGGGTGTTGGATCATCGTGTGACTGAAACTCAAACCTGGAAGCTTGTAGCTGTATCTCACAGTGATTCAATTAAAAAAGTAAAATAAAAAAATAAAACCGATGAATACAAAAAAAGAAAGAAAGGAAGGGTCAGTGTCCTCCTGCCTGGACACGGGTGGCCAGCTGGAGGGCCAGAAAGCTCGGGGACGCGGCACAGGCGGCCGACGTCCGTGCAGAGATGCGGTCAGGGCTGGACTCTGCACCGGCCAGTTCACCTTGTCCGGGGAGGAGGCGCTGGCCGCACAGATGGGCCCTCCCGGCGGGGGCTGCTTCGGGACCCTCGGACACTCGGTCTGGACAGGCGAAGCCTCTCCCAGTGTCCCTGTCAGCCAAGCGTGCGGGAAGCGTGTGGCATCTGGCCGTGAGCCAGGTAGTCGGGAGGGGGAGGGAGACGCATCACCTGCATGCCCGTGACCTTCAGGGGACGCGGAGCTCTGGCCAAGGGGGCGGCGAGGGCGGGCCTGGGCCTCGGCATTCTCGCAGCCCTCCCTGTAGGCGTCCAGGAAAGGGCAGAAGCAGCTCCAGGGCTGTTTGTCCTCCCTGAGCGGCCTGGCCTGGCGCCCTAAGCTGTGACGCTTCATCCTGGCTCTGACGGAACCGGCCAGCCTGTCGTCAGAATAAACTCGACAAGGTTTTAGTCATACTGGATAAAAAAAAAAAAAATGATTAAGA
The DNA here is from genome assembly GCF_027595985.1 of Sorex araneus. NCBI lineage: Eukaryota > Metazoa > Chordata > Mammalia > Eulipotyphla > Soricidae > Sorex > Sorex araneus. Next base: position 266,522,133 of record NC_073313.1, read on the forward strand.
CTGGGAGGTATCTGTGGGCACATAAGGGAGATATTCCTCAAAGAGGGGCATATATATATATATATATATACATATATGTATATATGTATATTTTAATTGGGGGTATTTAGGGCCGAAGAGCTCATAAAGGTTAAGGCACTTGCCTTGTTGCACTCAAATCTATAGCGAACCTGAGCACAGAACCAGGAGTCAGCCCTGAGCACCACTGGACTTGGCCCCCAAACCAAACCCAAATAAAAGCCCCAAAATGGGGGAGGGTGGTATAAACATATGAATCTTTGAGATTGGGTGCGTGTACTGGAATTTGGGTCAATAGAAAAACGCGAGAAGCCGATCTCTGAGGTGTGTGGGGGTGTGTTTCTGACGACGGGGGAGTTTGTCAAGGATGTTCTTGTTTTCGCTCCTGCTGCAAAGGACGGAATCATCCCCGCCTCTCTCCACCCCTCCCCACCCTCTCCCTCGCCCCCAGTTTGCTGCGGCCGAGCAGGGACTCGGTTCCTTCCGGGGTCTGGACCCGCCAAGGAGGGCGGGCGGGGGACATGCAGCTCTGCTGAGCTCAGGGTTTGCTGAGGAAAGGTGTTCTCTCTCTCTCTCCCTCTCTCTCTCACTCTCTCTCTCGCTCTTTCGTTCTCTCTCTCACTCCTGCTCTCTCTCGCTCTCTCTCTTGCTCTGTCTCTCTCGCTCGCTCTGCTGAGCTCAGGGTTTGCTGAGTGAAGGTGTTCTCTCTCTCTCCCTCTCTTGCGCTCTCTCTCTCTCTCTCTCTCTCTCTCTCTCTCTCTCTCTCTCTCTCTCTCTCTCTCTCTCTCTGTCGTTTCTCCCAAAATAGACGCGAACACGCCCGGAGCTGACTCCCGCTCCAGCTGAGGGGCCTCGGCCAGCCCCGCCCCCAGTCCCAGCCCGTCCATGCCCAGCCCTGGCCTTGGCCCTGACCAGCTTCCAGCCCGGCCATGCTCAGCCCCAGCCGTGCCCCCGAGAGCCCCGTGCCCAGAGCAGGGCGGAGGGGGCAGAGCCCAGCCCCCCCACTCACGCAGCACCCCCACCCCTCCTCCTGTCTCACCTGGCCCCAGATGTCACCCTCCCTCGTGCTCACGCCCACCTCTACTCTCAGAGGTCAGCGCTGCCCACGTCCAGCAGGTGCCAGGCCGCAGGCACCCCGGGGCCTCGTCTGCAGGGACCCCCGCGCCCCTGAGCTGGCTAGCGGAGGCCTCCCGTGAGGCCGGCCTGGTGACGCCGCATGCTCAGGGACAGGGCTGGCCGGCTGCCAGGGGAGCCCTGGGACCATCCTGGTCCTGTGTGGAGTGTGACGGGGTACCTGTTGCTTCGCACACGTGCCCGTGGCCGGCTGGGCATGCAGGGCGGGGACCTCCCGGTGACCTCCCGGCGAAGTCCTCGTTCCTGCCAGTGCGGGGCCCAGTCTGTCCTCCCGCCTCTGCCCTCGGCCCCGAGATTGCTTCCACAGACACTGGGGTTCTTGCTGCTTCCTGGGGCTCCCCGATGGCCACTTGCAGCGTCCCGCCTGCGGGGGGCGCTGTTGGCCGTGGTGCCGAGGCCTCCTGTGGCCCTGGCTCGTAGCCCCTCATTCCCACACCCCCGCCAGCGGCCCGCGGGCCTCTCCTGACCTCCTGCTGGTGTGGGATTATTAGGTGTGGGATTACAGTTGTCACCGGGCGCCACCCAGGGCCCCCAGTGCCCCAGGGAATGTTGACTTTGGAAACGCTTCCTCCAGGCCTATGAATGCAAACCTGTGTCTGCAGACTCCTGGGGAAGGCGGGCTCAAAAAAAAGGAGGCCTGTCCTGCCTCCACACTCTTAGTGACTCCGCAGAAGATCCTTTTGTTTTGTTTTGTTTTGTTCTGTTCGGGGGGGGGGGGGGCCCCCCCCCCGGGGGAGTTCCGGGCTTAATCCTGGCTCTGTGCTCAGGGCTCACCTGGGCAGTGCTCGCCCATGCACTGCTGGGGATTGAAAATCTGCTGCATGCAAGGCCAGCGCCTTGTTCTCCACACGTCTCTCCAGTCCCCAGAAGCTCCTCCGGTGACTGACCTGCGGCTTCCCAGCCCCCTGGCAGGAAGGTGCCCGCGGCTACCACCCCGCAGGTGTCATACACCTGGAGCAGAAACGTGTGTGTCCGCCGGGGGGCTCAGAAACGGTCCCTGACTCTGGCACCCCAGGAGCCAGGCGGGGGGGCTCCTGGCTTTGCTGGCTTGTTGGAAGATGCACGCCCTGAAGACGCAGGAGGGGACGGACGGGGGGTGTGCCTCATGGTGACACGGACCGCACCTGTTATCAGAAGTCACCAGCGGGACCCCTTTTTTCCCGCTGGGCTTGGGTGTGCTCATCCGAGCACAGGGGAGGGGACCGAGGAGCCTAGAGGCTGCTTCCGCCTCCTGACTGTGTTTGTTTCCGTATTTGGCCTCGGAGATGGAGTCCAGGGTTTTAGGCCTGGACTCTGGATTTTCCAAGGGACCCGGCATTGTCCAAGGCTCCAGGGGGCGCTGGCGAGCCCGAGGGGGCTCAGTATTTGGTCCAAGAAGGAGGCTGGGAAGTCACCAGGGCTCAACCCTATTTCATTTTTCTTTCTTTTTTCATCCCCTTTTAAAAAAAAATGTGTTGCTGGGCTGAAGTGATAGCACAGCAGGTAGGGCGTTTGCCTTGCACGTAGCCAACCCGGGTTCGATTCCCAGCATCCCATAAGGTCCCCCAAGCACTGCCAGGGGTAATTCCTGAGTGCAGAGCCAGGAGTGACCCCTGTGCATCGCCGGGTGTGACCCAAAAAAAGCAAAAACAAATTGTTTAGTTGCAAGCCTCCATCACTATCAATAAGAGTTTCTTGGGCACATAATTCCAACACCACGCCCAACACCGTCTCTCCCCCAAGGCCCCCCAATAACCCTCTCTTCACTCCCCCTCAGCTTGCGAGACAGAGAAGCAAGGGCAGCGCCACGACAGGCTCACAGAGCAGCCAGGAGAAGCCGGGCCCAGGTTTGGGTCCCAGAATTCCTGGGATTGAGCACAGATACCTGGGGTTGAGTCAGGATTTCCCCGTGAGATAGCCACGGTGAGGTCAGCCAGGTTAACCAATCAGAGGCAGGGAGGGAAGCCCCCTCTAGGACCCTTATGGAACTCCAACTTACAACTTACAACCAACCAACTAAGAACAAGTAGTGGGAAGCCCCCGACATTGCGCCCAAAAGGGTGGTCCGCAGAAAGTCCCTGTTATATAATGTTATGCTATAAAAGCCCCTCACTTCTGAGGGTTGCTTGTTCCGAGAAGGCGGCCACTGTGTCAGTGAGCTGGACCCGGGCCCAGGCCGAGCTAGCCAATAAAGACCCTCTGCTTATTGCATTGCAACTTGTCTCTGTGTGATACGTCTGGGGAGATCTTTGCACGGTTTACAAACCCAATTGTGTGGCTCAGTTCTCTCGTGTGCTCTTTGTCACTTCTTCACTGTGTATCTTTAAGTCCCGTGTGTGAGAGATCATTCTGTATCTGTCCTTCCTGCTGACCTCACTCAACAAGGCAACCTCTAGTTCATCCACGTTGTTGCAAATGACATGATTTTGTTCTTTCTTAGTTAGAGCTGTATAGTATTCCATTGTATATAAAGACACAGTTTCTGGGTCCATCCATAGTTGGGTGCTTGGGTTGCTTCCATAGCTTGGCTCTTGTACTAAGTGTGGTGATAGATAGAGGTGTGCACGTGCCCTTTCAAACTAATGGTGTTGTGTCTGGGCGACAGATGCCAAGAAGTGGCACCACTGGGTCACTTGGAAAAGAATTCATTGGGAAAGCAATTAAAAAATTGCTATTTTTAAAAGAAATCTCCCTGTTGCTTCCCCAGGGAACCAGACGGCATTCCCGCCAATGGTGCGTGAGGATTCATGAGGATTCCTTTCTCACCACATCCAACTCTGGCTGTTTCCAGACTTCTTGGAGGGTCTGCTTCCTTCTCCCTGGCGTGAGCTGGTGTCGCCTTATTCTGATTTCCATTTCCCTGGTCCCGAGTGGTGACTCTTGGCCATCTGCAGGACTTCTTTGGGGGAAATAGCTTCAAACCTGTTTCAATGTTGCTGCTCGAATGACGATCCTTAGCCTCAGTTTACCCCCACAGACCGTTTTTTTTTTCCCTTCCCGAGAGGCTCAGGTCTCCAGAAATCACACAGCCAGGCTGCAATGTGGAGACGACGGCATTTTCTGTTCTGCCATGCATATTTATAACCGTCAAACGTTTGCAAAGCGAGATGGCTGTTTAGATCCCGTGAGGGGGGGAGATGGCCCCAACCACGAGGTGGAGAAAATTGAAGTGCAGAGCTCTCGGCCCACGGAGAAATAGGGGCAAAACGAGGCTGGCTGTGGCGGCGAGAGGGGGATTTTTGGAAGTAATGAAGGAAGCGGAAATTGGATGGGACGAGAAATTGGTGCCTGAATTGAAAAGCATCCGCCCGTGGCCAGAGTGACAGGACGGGGCTGACCTCGTGGCCTGTCCACGGGGGGCTGTGCCACCTGAATCAGGTCTTCACAATACAGAAGGGTGGGGGGGCCCCCCGGGCGTGGGAAGCCCGTTGCGTTGTGACAGAAAGCCAAACCAGCGACTGGGAGTTACTGATGGTGTGTCCTGCTCTGTCCTCAATACTCCCCAGTGGCGTCGTTTTGTCTCTCCCTGCGGCTGTTGGTGAATGCAGGGCCAGGCAGCTAACAATGTCCGATGCGTCGGTCAAGTTCCCAGGGCTGGCGGCCTGAGAAGCGAGACTCCCTGCAAGCAGGTGCTGCCACCCCCTTCCTTCCGAGCATCCCTGCCGGGCTCGGGCACCCGGCTTGTGACCGTCACTCTCCTGTTCCCTGCGTCTGCAGCAGCTGGGGCAGGGGGCACTGGGGGCTGGACAGGCTGACCCCCCGCATCCCTGTGAGCTGCGATTTACCAGTTACGGTGGTTTTCACTGCTTAGCCAGCTTCTTGACATCTTTGACCACCAGGCAATCTGGAGGCAGTTATCCCAGAAAACCATTTCAGAAGCTTGATTCGTGCATTTCTGTTGGGGGATTACCCCCGACACACACACACACACACACACACACACACACACACACACACACACACACCACCACGACCACCACCACCACCACCACCACCACATGGTGTTCAGGGCTTCCAGGGTTCACTCCTGACACTGCTCAGGCTCAGGGATCACTCCTGGTGATGCTCAGGGGGCCATGTGGGGTGCCGGGGATCGAACCTGGGTTGTCTGTGTACAAGTCAAGAGCCTTAACCCCCGTAAGGAGAAACTTTTTAAAATGTAGTTGCCCGGGATCACAGACGTAGCACAGCGGGGGGAGCGTCCACCGTGGCCGGCGGGCGGCGAAGTCCAGTTCCGTTTCCAGGACAGCATGGTCTCCAGGGCACACGGCAGGAGTGGGTCCCGAGCACAGAGTCAGGAGCAGCCCCCGAGCACCACTGAGTGGGGCCCCAAAGAGCCCTCCCCAGAAAGATGCCCTGAACAGGGTTTCCTTCACCAGACCCACCGCGCAGCCGCATTTGGGGGAGGGATGAAACACCAACTTGGGAAACGCTTCCTCAGGCGGTACTGTGCTCCAGAGCCCCTGGCGGCTGCTGACTCGGCGTTCCTGCCGCCTTCACGTCCCGCTTAGTCTCTAGGAGGCCCTGAAATAGCCTCTCCGCTTCCAGCTCCGGCGTCAGGTGCTCCCGAGACTGTCCTGGCAGCTGTAAAACGCCGGAGCGGACCCCGAGCCACTCTCTGAGCTGGGGGGGCACCGCCCAGAGGCACTGCTCAGAGGCAAGGGGAGGTGGCGTGTCTGCAAGGCTAGGGATGGGGCCGGGCCTGAGCTCCCCGCCACAGCAGACCTAGGCCCCACCCCAGCGGGCCCACAGGTCACCCGTGAACGTGAGACATTAGCTTAGGAATGAGCAGGAATGATGCTAGGACGGGACCTCCAGCCCGATGGCGGGGGGACGAGAGCCACGCCCCCGAGGGGAAGTTAAGAGCAGGTTGGAAGGGGGATCACTTCATCCTGGGTCCCGGCACCTTCCCGGGGGCAGGGGGTGCCGGCCACACCTCTGGCCCTTTCTGGAAACTTCTCCATTCTTCTGGGCACCTCTGAAGGTTGGAGCTGTTGCCGAGTGCGTTCTGTGACGTTGCTCGGCTGAGCCACTGCTCCGGCTCTTCTCAATCCCACAGGAAATAAGAAAGTCCAAGAGGAACCTGTGTTTGCCCTGCGCACGGCCCGTCTTTACCCAGAGTGTGCTCCTTACAGGAACCGCTGGTCCGCCCCGAGTGCGGGATGTCAGCCAACAGACAGGACAAGTGACAAGTCAGATTTTTTTTTTTTTTTTTAGGTTTTTGAGTCACACCCAGTGATTCTCTTTAGACCTCTCCAGAGTAGGGGCATTTGCCTTGCATGCGGCTGACCTGGTTCTATTCCTCTGTCCCTCTTGGAGAGCCCGGCAAGCTCCCACCCGCACGGCAGAGCCTGGCAAGCTCCCCGTGGCGTATTCGATATGCCAAACACAGTAACAACAAGTCTCACCATGGAGACGTTACTGGTGCCCGCTCGAGCAAATCGATGAACAACAGAATGATGCAGAGATGTCAGCATCCTCACAGAGCATCTGAAGGACTCAGGGGCGCAGGCCTGCATGTCTGTGCGGTTTACAGAAGCGAAACTTTCGGGCAGAGGCAATTCTCGGGGGAGATAACCTTGAGACGCCCTGTCGCCCAGGGACACCTACAATCCGTTTCTCTTTCCTTCTAGTCCTATATATCAAGCAATTAAGTCAAACAATTAATTCTACTTCTCACCAATCCTTGCAGTCGTTTGGATAGACACAGTGAGAGAGAAGGACCCCAACACTTAGTTCTCTGGGCTGAGAGCAAGAGAGGCTTTTACCGTAAATCCCAGACCAAATCCTCAGGCCAGTTCAGCTTGTCCTTCCCCCGGGGCGGGGGTGGGGTGGGGAGAGGTCCTGTCTCTTAAGTCATAACAGCCTGCATCAAGACCATGCATTTATGCTTTCTAGAATGCCCCATTTTGGTGCCGGGGTAGCTTTGCCACTCGCCCTGGTGGGGCCTCCCTTTGGGGTATTAGGAACTACAGCACCTGAAGCCGGAGTCAGGTGATTACGCCCAGGAGTAGCTGTATCTCAGAGTCCATCACTCCCAGATATCAGGAGCACAGCATTCACGGTCTTTCTGTGTTCAACCAGAGAAGATTGCTCTTGGTAACATATGGAAAAGGCTATAGGGGAAGTAGAAAAGCAACTAATTCCTGCAAATACAAAATCCAGAATTACCAGAAAGTTCTGGCTTATAAGTAACCAAGACTGACTTGGGGAACTGTGACAGTGAGATGCAAAGCACAAAGGGAACGTTAACAGTAAACTCAGGGGGGTGGGGTGCTCACAGGAGCACTGTGGGCCTCGCTGGGAGGAGGGAAGGGGCAATTCCCTGGTGAAGCCCGAAACACCTGGGCAGGACCCCGCAGAGGAGCCGGAGCCACAGTCAGCGGGGACGGTGCTCGCGCCTCGCTGTGACCGGGACGACAGAGGGTCCCCCGAGGCCCACCAGGGGTGAGTCCCGAGCACGGAGGCAGGAGAGAGCCCGGAGCATGGCTGGGGGCGGCCCCAGGCCCAAACCGAAGCCACAACAGAGATGACGAGGCTCCGGGGAGGTGCCGCCTGCTCTGGGGTGGACGGAAGGCTGGGCTGGCCATGGGGGTGGTGGGGGGGCTGCGGTCACCGGCGTCTGCCTAGGCAGGTGCCCCTGAACCAGTGCGGCCTGCAGGGGGAGCTGGGAGGGGCAGCTCGAGGCCAGGGTCACACTGCCCCGCCCGGGTGCTTCCCTGTGCTTTCTCCTCCTGGGCCGAGGGCCACAGCCGTGTCCCCAGAAAAGGGCCGTGCCACGGATCCAACGAGGGAGGCCACTGACAGAGGCCACGCGGCCAGCCAGCACCTCTCGGAACCCGAGGGCCGGCTCCAACACAGACCCCAGGCCGAGGCCCACGCCTGCCCCCAAAGTCGATTCGGAGGAGGTAGGTTAGCCCAGTGGGCGGAGCCGTCGAGCAGGTGTTTCTGGGTCTGGGGGGCTCGGGAACCCCCCTCCTGGGCTTCAGTCGCTCCTGTTGGGGCAGAAAAGGAGGCCCCGGGCTCCGTCTGCGAGGGAGGGGGAATTTCTCGGAACCCAAGACGAAATGCCGGGTGAGCGGGCGTTCCTGGGCCTCTGCCCAGCCTCCGGCCCTGCAGAGAACCCCCGGCCTCCCCCACACTGGGAGCTGGGAACCTTTCCGTGGAGGCTGGGACAGACAGAGCGGGGTGGGGGCGGGGGTGGGGGAGGAGGAGTCCCGCCGGAGAAAGACGCTTTTGTTCTCGAGAGACAGTTTTGCAAAAACAAACGTCGGAGAAGCACCCCAGCCGGGCCCCAGCGCAAGGGTGTTCAGGCCGCAGCTGCCCGATGCCCGGCCCTGAAGGGCCCCACTGGGCTCCCGGGGTGACGGAGGGGCCTTAAACAAAGGGCTTGCAGCTGTGGCAGGCTGAAGGGGCCCCCTCCCCACACACACACTGCTGCAGCCCCCAGCAGCCCCCCCCTCCGCCCCCGCATCCATCTCCCCTCCAGGCGGGCCGAGGAGGAGAGGGAGAAGCTTGAATAGCCCCGAGGGGTGGGTGACCATCGCATCAGAGGTCAGTGGCCCCGGGGCCCTTGGAGTGACTAGTCACGACGGGACACGCCCAGTTGGACGGTGATTTAGGGTCCTCTCGTCCTCCCTTCCCCCATCCCGCCCTTCCCCCATCCAGCGCCCCCCCCCCCCCCCCCGGGCCAGGAGGGAGAGGGTCAGCCCGAGTGCAGGCGGCGGAAGGGGAGGTTTAGCCCGGCCCCGTGCGAGTCAGTACGTCTAGAATTCTGGGCCTCGTTCTTCCTGCTGTACCGAGCCACAAGGAGATTTGAAGAATTCTGGTTTTGAGTCACTAAGTTTTTTCCCTCTTATTAAAATAATTTGAAGGGGGGCTGGAGCGATAGCACAGCAGGTAGGGCGTTTGCCTTGCACGCGGCCGACCCGGGTTCGAATCCCAGCATCCCATATGGTCCCCTGAGACCTCCAGGGGTGACTCCTGAGTGCATGAGCCAGGAGTGACCCCTGTGCATCGCCGGGTGTGACCCAAAGAAAAAAAATAATAATAATTTGAAGGACCCTGGTTTTCCGGACAGTCGGTGATAGGGCTTCCTGCACACGACCTTCCCACCGCACCCCTCCCCGGGACTGACCACTGCCCCACGCCAGCCTCACCACGCCCCCCTCACCCCTACTGTTCTCAGCTTCCGTTTTCCCTGACCCTCTGCTGCCCCCTCACTCTGTCCACCGGAGACTGATGACTCTGTGCCTGTCCCTCTCCCGGCCGACCTCTCGGCACGCCCCCTCCCCAAGGACTCTTCGTGGGAGCAGACAGGGAGGAGGCAGCCCAGGGCCCCGAGAACCTTGAGCTTAACCACCTGTTTCCGTCTCAGCCTCTTAGCTGTGGTTTCTCCCGTGTGGACCCCAAGAGGGCTGGACAGGACTTGAGTGTCCAGCAGGCCCCGAGTCAACCCCCCCCCCCACCAACATGCACTGCCCGGACCTGGCTCTGCCCGCCCAGTGGCGTCTCTTCTTCCCTAGGTTGTGTGGAACCTTCTGGAAGATGTGGGCACAGCCCCGTCACAAACACACCTTCTCGGGGACCCAGTGGTCACCCGGGTGGGTGGCAGTGGCCGTCCCTGGGTGGGCGACTTGGCTGGCACAAGCGGTGGTATGGCCACTCCCAGTGGGGATGGGAAACGCCTTCGGGCACAGCCGAGCCCAGGGCTGTCCTTCCGGCCTGTGGCCGTCAGCGAGGAAGGAGGTGCCGGGGGACAGCCCGGTGCCCGCCCCGGCGCCCGTGAGCGTGAGGGACTCCGGGCCCTGCCTGCGAGAACCCCCCAGAGGGTCCGTCAGCCTCAGAACTCGGAGAAAATGGGCCAGATGGGGTCGCGGTGCCCAGGGGGTCACAGAGCAGCCCGGGGTGGGCTCCTGGGGGCTCTGACACAGGGTGTCCCCGGCCGTCGGGCGAGTGTTTCCCGTTTAAGATGCGTCAGTTGGTGCTTCAGGCGGGACGCACGGCCCCCAGCTCCCC